>NC_066888.1:26389858-26433944 GCF_022985175.1 Labeo rohita
CATTTGTTTCTGTCAGGAGACATCTTTACTGTAAATACACACGGCATTCTTTTGTCACTCGCTAAACAATACCGAACCCGTCGCATGCATCTTTAATGCCGCCGTGCTGCGCTGAGTGACACTGCTATTGTGTACCGATCGCATAATGCAAACGCCATCCGTCCCGACAACAAAGAGCTTTTAATGCGGCATTTTCAATTACGCTAATTTGCCTATTTCTTGCTTTCAGATTGATCTCGCCACTGTTTTTTTACCGTCGTATGGCGATTAACACCACGCCTGTTGCCAGCTGTGCTGAGGCGCCGCGACAATTTGACTGGAACGAGCAGAGAAATGAAGCTTTAGAGAGCATCCCATAAAGCAACATTACTTAGCCGTAAACGCATAATTTTTCTCTTGCTCTGAGGTAAATGAGTTGTTTTCCGCTCGTTCCTGCAAATACCCCAGACGCTCGGCGCACCTGCTATTAGCAAGAGATCTTCCCTCCTCTGATAGAGCATGACAAGCAATTTTCTCCGTACAATATGGGGCCCTACAACATGAGGCCTCATGTTGGCTTACAAAACATCAAGTTTACTTTATTTCCAGCTTCCAGCCGGGACCGCTCGGCGTAAACTGCGACACCGTGCATATTTTAGCCCGGGAGTAAACGCTTAAAAAAAATTCTCTGAAGCCTTTTGATTCAACCTTACGAGCTTCAGATGGCAGCCCGTGGCCTCAAAATGCCGCTCGCGTTAACCTCAGAACCGTGAGCGCAGGTGATAAGTGCCGATAAGTGCAGGTATTCAGGTCTGTGATCTCGATCCATCTCTGCGCTGGCCGCTTTTGACAGGGTACATTAGATGTAGAAGTGCAAAAAGCTCCTGCTGTCACTTATTTATCTCTGGGTTTCAGCACTTCAGTCTCAAACGTAGCTCCACTAGATCTCTCGTCGCCCCGCTACGTGTCGCTCGGCTTCTCTAGTACGTCCAGATGGAATAAGATGTAGTTTAAAGTAGAATCCACTGGTCTTAAATATTCTTTGTACTCTCTCGAAGCTGTACATGCACCAGACTTGCACCCAGACTTGATTGACGTGGAGGACGAATGGTGTATTGTGTTGTGTAAGTGTTGTGTTGAGATTCACAAGCCTGTTTTTCTAGTTGTGTGTGTTCAGTGATGACTCACATAACTTTGACCTGAATCTTCCAGCATGACAAGAATTCAGGAGGAGCTCAGGTGGAGGTGATTTGCAAATATTGAGTGTAATGTGCTGACATGTTCCTATAAACTATATTAATTCCTAACAAATTATATAATATTATATCAAATAAAATTGTATGACTCTGATATTGTTGACATAATAATTATTGATGTATTGATATATTTTATTGCATTATAATATTTAATATCATATTAGACATTGTTAGATTAGATATTAGATACAATCTTTATGATATTACATTGACACTTAATATGATTTTCATTACATGAATAAATTATAAATAGTCTAATTATATATTTTTAAAAATTCTACAGTTCTTGAGATAAATTATTGTATTGTGTATCGATACCAGGACCTGAAATATTGATGTAATAATTATTTTTTATTCCATTCTTTTATTTTTGACCTTTTTTGATAACTACAGTTTAACAGCGCTTTTTAAATGTAATTTAATTTTATTTGGCTTTTTATTAAATTTTTTTTTTTATATTTTAACATTGTGTTTATTTTTTATTATATATTTTTTAAATTATATTGCTTTATTCTATTTTTTATTTTATTTTTTTTTATTTTTGGCTTTCTGATATCACACTACAGGTTATTGCCACATTTATGTATTTAACCTTTTATTTTATTTTACTTTTTTATGTATTTATTTTTCATTAGTATTTTAATTATTTTAGCTTTTTTTATTTTATTTTATTTTATTTTTTATTTTGGATTTTTTGATATCACATTGACACTACACTTTTTTTATTTTACTTTTTAAATAAATATTTGACCTTTTTTTTTTTTTTTTTTTACTTATTAAAAGTAAAATGTTTTGTTATTATTTTCAATTATTGTTTAATAATTGTTTAATTAATTAATATTTAATAATTTGCTTAATTTTTTTTAATTTATTGAAGTTTTCTATTCTTTTTGATATCACATCGACACTACAGTTAAACAACATTTATTTAATTTTACTTATGTTATATTTAATTTTTTTTATATTTTACCATTATGTATTTATTTTATGTTATTTTTAACTTTTTGATATCACTACAGTTTAATAGCACACTTTTCATTTATTTAATTATTATACTTTTTATATTTTCCCATTTTAATTAGGTATATTTTATAATTTTCATGTTTTTATTTTTATTTTTGGCTTACTTTTTGTTTATTTAATTTAATTTTAATTTTATTTTTATTTAACTTTTTTATATATATATATTTTAAAATTGTATGTTTTTATATTTAAATTTTTTTTTTTTTTTTTTCATTGTTTTAATTTATTTTTTTAATATTTTTATTTTTGGTTTGTTTATTCTATTTTATTCACATCACTATGATGTAGGCATCTTTGACCAATGAGAATTTCAGACAGGAAGATCCAACAGTGCTTGTGTAAATCTAGTTCACCATTCCCTGTTGACTTAAACTGACCCGTCTCTTTCCACACCTTTATATTAGATCTTACACATTCCTGTCCATCCATCAGAGCTTCCTCTGGTGCGTCAGCACTGCTTACATCTTCATATCCCGTCACGCGGCATCCGCGTGTGTATGTTGATTTGCAGTTGTGGCAGAAGAGTGTGAATTGTTAAGGAGAGCAGAGCACCACTCGAGACTCGAGGTTTAATCAGGTAATGACCAGGTACGTCGGAGTGTTTCACCCACATAATGGCCTGTTTGTATTGTTAATGTTGTGAGCTTGGTTGAGCAGTTAATCAGTGTTATAGCAGATGCTGATGTTCTTTAGCAGACCCAGCCAATTAAATTTATTTTTTTGTACATTTGCACGGATGACTCACTTCTCCCCGTCTCTCATGGCCTTCTGGATCCCAGCAGACCAGCTTTTCCTACTATTAAAAGCAAGGCCAATTTATCTCCCGTCCCTCGAGTTACTTCCTTCAAATTCAACTCGGTGTTTTCGCATTTCAGAAATGTAAAACGCCAGCCATACATAAAGAATATGACGTTTCTTTCAACATACAGAGCGCTGTGAAAACGTATTAGACCCCTAACTATTCGACAAGAATGGTCTATTTTTTATGAATTATGCAGTTCGGAACGGGCCTAGCAGAAAGCGAGAAGAAAGCGGGAGAAAAAAGAACAGGCAGAGGTCTCAGGAGGAAGCTGCTCTCAGGCTTTGTGTTTCCAGCCGTCTTTGGTACGTTTGCAGGGCTATCAGCACTGCAGAACACAAGATGAAGAAAAGCCTTCACTGGCCTCCCTGGACTTCATCAGATTGCAGTCTCATCGTGTTTCCATAGGCTACAGTGTGTCAGCCGTGGGAATTCCTAATTAGGTTTCCTGTCATTGTTAATTAGCATTGATTTAGAATAGATTTTTTTCCTGAATTTTCACTAGCTAGTCTAGTATTGGAGCTATGCAGATTGATTTGTTACACCACTGGCGTAGTTTTTCATCCACAGGTTTCAGAAATGATGAATCACGGCTGTTTCAATGCCAGAGTTAGAGAATTCAGTGCAGAGAATGTTTACAAAATGTAGCAAATACACTACCGTTCAGAAGTTTGAGCTCAGTAAGACTTTTAATCATCCAGAATGCATTAAATTGATCAAAAGTGACAGTAAAACATTTAAAATTTTACAAAAATACCAGTGTGTACCAAATCAGCATATTAGAATCAATAGCAATTCTTAAATCCCAGAATAAATCTTTTAGTCTGTTGCTGTGTCAATAAAATTCACTAGACATTTATATAGCGTGTTTTTTGACTTTTGATGAGGGAAAAAGTCTCCTCTTTGTAATTCGGCATGACATTTATTTCAGGCATTCAGAGTCCACTCTAGAGAAGAGATTAGCTTATATCTGTTCATTATATTTTACTTGACCTATTAGTGATGCCTTAATTATTTAATGCATGTTTAAATAAATCTGTCATAAACACAAGTTATGGCAGCCACTGTTTAAATGCCTATTTCAACAACTAATAGAAACATCATTTTAATTTAGAAGTTAATGCAAAAATCTTGTGTGCAAATTTGCGTTGTTGATTATTATATCTCAATAACAAGTGAATTTAATAGTTCATGCTGAGTGCTTAATTATAATCTTTAATAAAAAATAATAGGGATCCTATATAGTTAAGCTAAGAAAGATTTATTTCCATAAAATGTATTATCCATAATTTTTTTTTTAAACAGAACCATTTTTTGTTCCACAAAGAGCCATTCAGCCTTTTGTGAAACAGAAAGATATGTACAGTTGTAAGTAAGAGTGTACAGTTTAATGACACACTTTTTATTTATTGAATTAATTTTACTTTCTATTTTACTTTATATATATTTTACAATTTATATTTATTTATTTATTTATTATTTTCATTTTTTTATTTTATTTTATTTTTTTTTTTACTCTTTTATATCACAATGACACTACAGTTTAATGTCACACTTTTAAATAAATTTTAGTTTATATTTAAATGTTTAATATATTTTGTTTTTTTTAATGTATCTATTTTTAATTATTATTATTATTTTTTTTTTGTATTTTTTTTTTAATTGATTTTATTTATATTTTATTTTTGACTGTTTTTGCCATCACATCGACACTACAGTTTAACAGCATTTATTTAATTTAATTTTACGTTTTTACTTTTTTATATTTTACAATTGTGTATTTATCTTTCAGTATTTTTTAAATTAGATTAGAGATGGCTTGAAGAAAACAGATAAACCGTATGCTGTTATAATTGTGTGCTGATTCTCATCATGTTTTATGACTTCTTTCTGCATTTAATTCAGCTACAGCAATACTTGGATGCCTTTTGTCCATATAAGGGATTTCCTGAAAAGTAATTTGTTATATGTGACCCAGGACCACAAAACATAAGAATCATAAGGGTCAAATTTTTTAAATTGAGATTTATGCATCATCTGAAAGCTGAATAAATAAGCTTTCCATTGATGTGTGGCTTGTTAGGGTGCAAAAAAAAATCAAAATATTGAAAAAATCACCTTTAAAGTTGTCCAAATGAAGTTCTTAGCAGTGCATATTACTGATCAAAAATTAAGACTTGGTATATTAACGGTAGGAAATTTACAAAATATCTTTGTCGAAAATGATCTTTACTTAATATCCTAATGATCTTTGGCATAAAATAAAAATTGATCATTTTGACCCATACAATGTATTGTTGGGTATTTCTACAAATACACCTGTGTGACCGTGCAGTTTTGTGTTCCAGGGTCTTATTCCTGTGAGTCTCGCTTGTGGACTTTTGTGTCAAGTATGAATGAAACAAATCTCATGTGCGAGTTTAACGCCATAGCATAATAGCATGATTATCGGCAATACCAGTATATCGCAACAACCCCTGCTTAATGTTTTTACTCTGTTTTTTAAATCAAACAAATGCAACCTAGGTCAGCTTAAAAGATTGCTTTCAAAATCACAAAAAACAGACAAAGGCTGCAAATTGAAGTTCTGTGTTTAGAAAACCGTCCATTGCTGAGATCTCAGTTTAGACTATACCTGTTTTCTGATGTTCAAATCACAACCATACAATTCAGGGCTGATTAGGCTGTAAATGTAAAATCTGCTAAATGTAAGCTTGCCCCAGGGAAAAGCACTTCATATTACCCAGTAATCACAGAAAAACTTTATTGACCGATACTAGAGGAAGAAAAACGCCGCAGCTCTCTAAATAACTACGAGAAACATCATGAGCGCTGCGTGTATCTGTGCCTGAAAACCAAAAATCCATTATCGTGACAAATGGAGCTAGTTTCGGCGAGGGGAAATGAAGACTCGATTCATCTGGATGTTCTAATTATTCTGAACGGTTTATATGAAATAACAGTCCTTCGTTTACCCTTTCCACAAATGGCTTGTCCGTCAAGCCGCTTGACCTCTGAGTCTTTGCGTTGATAAGGGCAAAATTTGCATTGGCAAATCTGCTCTCACATCTGGCCCCTTCAGCTTTCGGCCCACCGTACTAGCAAATGACTCATTCCTATTGTCGAATGATTCTTCAGTTATAGCTTTTGATCTTGCAGTGTATTTCTAATATTCTCCACTCGTCCATTTTTAGCATTGTTATCGTGTTTCAGCTCTGCCAGCGGCAGTTTTGGGGTTTAAGGTCAGGCCCAGCTGGTGAGATAGACCTTTGGAGAAATCAGACTCATTTCAGCCCTCGCAGCCAAGCTGGCCAGAGCCCAAAACAAGCTTTACTAAGCTGCAATTTCACAATGTATCGCCAACAACACAAACGCAATCAGAAATAAGTGGCCACTTGCCGCTTTTATTGAATTCTCTTCCATTGTGTTGATGTTTTTGAGCTTGGTTTTTCAGGACGTTTTGTTCCCCAACCTGTTGCCGTCCGAGTCGCTCGCAAATGTTTAGCTCTGCGGGCGGCCGTCTGAAGAGGTTGCAAGGTGAAGAGGTTTGCATTCAGAGCGTTTGGCCCGACTCTTCTCACTCAGCAGGTGTCTGATTGGACATGAGCCGGCGCTCATTGAGGCGGAGAGGTGGACCGTTCGCAGTCGGCCAAATCTCTAATTCGAACATGCCCAATCCGCTGCTCCTGTTTTATTGTTTTTATCTGCCTCTTATTGGATTTTAGTCATGATTCACTGCTTAGATTTGCCCCCTTAGGCTTGGCACTGATGTCAGGGTGTTTGCGTTGGCGAGAACGGCTGAAATTTATTCCTGTTTGTTTCGACACAGCACCTTCGTTCCTTCCCGTACGTGTTCAACAAGGCAAGTCTTAACAACCATCTGTGTCTGTCATGCCTCGCCATGTCATCTCTTCATCTCGCAATAACAAAACCTCTAATTTACGTCAAAAATTCGGCCTTTAAACACACTAGACACTTCCTGTGTCCATTCAGGCGTTTTCTACTGCTTTAGCTGTGGCCATTCAGTCCTGAACTCACATAATTGGATTACCGAGCACAGGCCGTTTAGAAGCCACTAGCATAATCTTCAGCGTTAATAGGCCGTGGTATTTTCAGATGCACCATGCCGTATTTAGGTTAAGCATGATTACTGTTGCAATCTGTTTGTTACAACCTCAGTTTGTCTGTGAAATTTTGCGTATTACTTTCTATTCCATCCGTTTGCCGGAAGGCAACTCCCCGTGTTTGCGTCTCACTCGACTTTTCGCACCGCGGGATGCCCTGACAGGGCGAAAATTGGTTTATGCGAAAGGGGTCACACGTCGGTGGAACTTTTGGAAGGATTATCGCAGCTTGATCAGGTTTAAGAACAGATCTTCATAGGTTTGCAGACAGGTCTTGTAGCTCGGATGTCTGTACACCTTCACAGGCTGCAAACTTCAGACTGTGAAGGTGTACAGACATCCGAGTGAGGCTGTTTTGTTTGTTACAGTTCATTGACTGTTGTAGTTTTTAGATCGTGTCACCTGAGCAAATAAATGACACTCCAGCTACTGAGTCACAGCTCAGATTTCATGTTTCGGCCTGTGTTTACACAGTTCAGCAGCAGTGTAAAAGCATGGTACTTCTTTTCTTGTACTGTGTACAACAATTTACAAATAATTTACTCACCCCCTTATCATCCAAGATGTTCATGTCTTTCAGTCTTCACTTTTTTGAGAAAAACATTTCATATAATGGACTTCAATTGTGCCCCTGATTTTGAACTTCCAAAATGTAGTTTAAAAGCAGCTTCAAAGGGCTCTAAACGATCCCAGCCGAGGAAGAAGGGTCTTATCTAGTGAAACGATCGGTCATTTTTTTCGAAAAATAAAAACTGTTATACTTTTTAAGCACAAAAGCTTGTGTAACACAGGCTCTGAGATGCGCGTTCACGACACTACGTACTATTGAATCACGTCGAAAGGTCAAACTACAGACCCAGTGTTTACAAAGCGAACACACAAAGACCAAAGACTTGTACTAAGTTGAATCAACTCATATTTAAGTTGTCACTTAACATAACTTAACATTTCAAGTTAAATAAACGTTTTTGGAGTTGACTGAACTTAAAATTTTAAGGCAGCCAGATAACAAATTATTTTAAGTTGACTCAACGAATTGTTTTTAACAGTGTATGTATGTATTTTAAGTTATTTAAAAGGCTATTGTTTGCTTGGGTTTATTTGTATTACCTAAAAAAAAAAAATACTCGTAATCACAGATTAATCATCAGAATAATCGACCGATTGCTCGATTACCAAAATAATAATTAGTGACAGCCCTAAATGTCTTCACTATCACTTTTGGTCAATTTAAGGCATCCTTGCTGAATGCGAGTTTTCATTTCTTTCATAATATATATTTTTAATTTCCCTTTAATTTCCATATCATAACTCTCATACAAACTAAACAAACTCTGGTAGTTTTTTATATGTGAGTAAGGAAGTCTCTTTGTTTCTACTTCTTACTTACAGGAAGAGATTGTCTTTTCTTAATCAGAATAAGCTGCAAATTAAACAGGGTTTATACCAATATTCAGAAGTCCTACTCCATGGGACTGTAACCAAGCATGCTTATGGAAAACCAAGCTTCATGCTGTTGTTTTGCAGTCAAATTACTTAGTATTGTTTGTCAGGTTCTTGTATTTATGTATTTATGAGTGGCTCAAAAGCCTGAATGTATCAGTGCAAGTTGCCACATACTTCAAAAAATAATGTGCTGCTTTATACCCTACACTAAAATCTTGATGGATTACATACATTTTTTTCGGGAAGTCATTGAACTTGTCCTGTAGTGCATCCACTAGGGCACACTAACACAAAGTCAGCCAGTGTGATATTTCATCGGCTGATATGTTTGATAGAATCACTCTGCTCCAGTTCCCTCATTTCCTTTGGCTGTTGTGGGTTCTTTAAAGGTTAAAGTCTCTGCTGAAACACGCTTGCGAGAGTTTCTGCTTGACAGCGGTTTTTATTTCGCCGCTCTCTCATTTAGAGCTCAACGCAATGGTGGTCTCTTCTGTTCGTTGTCTGCCTCTCCAAAAAGGTCACCAACTTGCATCATCAGATTTAGCATGGCCCCCGACTTCATTTTAAATGCAACATAGTCTATTATATCAAGAAATCAAAAGCATTTCAATTTGGGAGTTTGTTTGTGTGCTTGTTTTTCTTCTCCGTGCAGGTTCATAATATTTATTGATATTCCGGAGTTGTTTTGCTCAGCCATGTATGTCTGCATAGCGTCAGTTATAGAGGTATATATGTGAAATGTGAGTCCTGAATGAAATCCTGCTCGTTCCATTTTCATCAGCCTGTTTTGGATGATGAAATGCAAAGATATGGAGTCAACACAAATGCATCTCAATCATGGCAAAGCAAAATCCTATTTTGTGAGCTTAAAGTTTTAATTTGAGTTAAGTGTAGTGTGAAATAAAACAAAGGCCTGCATGTATTCTGCAATATCTGGACGCACAAAACAACAAATAGCTTGAACACTGTTACATGATTCACAAACAAATGATTCGTATGAGCTAGTCAAAAAGAGAATCGGTCAAACTCTAGAATGCCATTTATCTGCTTCAGTCATACCTTCTTTCGCACATTTATCTTGTCCAGACAGAAGAAATAGAGAGAGGAAAAGGAAAATGTTATCGTTGATGTCTTTTCAGAGAGTGTTTTGACAGGTGTGTGTAAAGCAGTCCTTCCTTTCTTCTTGTCGCTGAGTGTCTCCTCCTATCTGATCTCTGTGGTTTCAGACCACTTTATCGTCTTGTGAGAGTGATCCAAGTGTGCCTTTTGTGAAAGCGTTTGGGTGAAGGTCAGCAAATGAAGTACTTGATGGTATCTTTCGCTGTGTTGTGATTGTGTGCTTTATCTCTAACAGGTAATGCTTGATACAGGTGTGTTTTATGGAAAACTACCATTCAAAAGTCTGTGGTTAGTCTGTTAAAGTCTGTTATTCTCACTAAGGCTGCATTTATTTGATCAGCGATATAGCAACAGTCATTTTGTACAAATATTTAAAAATATTTTAAACAATTTTTCTATTTGAATGCATTTTAAAATGTAATTTAATCCTGTGATGCAAAACCATCAGGGCTTTAGACTGCGACTAAAATGGTCACATTTGCGACCAAAAATATTAATTTGCAAGTGAAGTTTTTGCTGTTTTTTCCTGATTGTTTTTGTTACAATTTTTTTTTGTTATGTTGAGATGATGCACATCAAAGTTAAAGTGGAAAAAAGGCTTTCAAACAGTTCTCGTCTCTGTCGAATAGCAGTGCTGACGCACACCTGCTAACCGCAGCTCCAGTTGTGCAGCATGAGAGAGATCGAAATGACGGGGATGTGCGAAATGCACAAAGGTAGTGTCTATTTTGTGCACTACAATAGGTAAAGCTATCAGCTGTGTGGACATTAAAGGAGAAGTCCACTTCCAAAACAACAATTTACAGATAATGTACTCACCCCCTTGTCATCCAAGATGCTCATGTCTTTTTTTTTCTTCAGTCGTAAAGAAATTGTTTTTTGAGGAAAACATTTCAGGATTTTTCTTCATATAATGGACTTATATGGTGCCCCGAGTTTGAACTTCCAAAATGCAGTTTAAATGCGGCTTCAAAAGATCCCAAATGCGGTTGTTATTTAGCGAAACGAGAAATACATTTTAAATACTTTTTAATCAAACGCTCGTTCAAACGCTCATCAGTCCAAAACAAGTCCAATAATATGCGTCCATCCATAATAAAAAATGCCTCACATGGCTCCGGGGGGTTAATAAAGGCCTCCTGTAGCAAATCAATGCGATTTTGTAAGAAAAAACAGTTGTACACGGAACTTGCTGCCTTGACAAGGGGCGTGGCAGTACTGAAACACCGTCTAAGCTTTTCGTCAATCGCAACACAGTGGGACAGCTAACCAATCACAACACATTTCGTTTTTTGGAAGGCGGGCCTTCATTAAACCCGGAACTAATCGAGCCTTATGTGCCAGGCTGGGAGAAATGTATTGTAATAATGTAAATTATGTTAAAAATAATGTGTTTTTCAAACCACCAAGCATGAAAGCATGTTCTAATACACCCCCAAAACAAAATCAAAACTTTGTAAAAAAGCATAATAGGACCTCTTTAACTGAAAACAGGCTAAACTAATCATTTCTTGGGATTTGAAAATCAACATCATTTTAGTTAAAACAAGAATACAGTAAATTAAAATAAAGAAATTGATATTTCTCTACCCAGCCCTATTTGTTAGTGGCCAACTAGCAGTCAGGCCAATGTTGTATTTGAAGTACTGGTACTTGACAACCCTATTCTTTAGTTTGGCAGCGGTCTGTGAAATCACACCAGCGCTTCCTGTTCTTCCTTTGATATGGCGAGGAATGACGTTTAGGGTCAGTATGGCACCACGTTCTCACTAGTTCTGCTTTATCAGTGAGCACAGGTGTGTCCCTGTGGCCTATTTCATGACAATGCTGAAAGCCTGTTCTTCATCTATCTCTCGTCCCTGTCATCTCATGCCATCCATCTCGTCTTTTCAACCAGCCCCTCATTTTCATCTGAATGGCTACGGTATGACTACACTGTTTATCATTTCCAGACATGCCCTTGACAACTAAATGTTGGTGCCGACCATCACAGAGATGTGTTCTCTGGCAGATTTTAGCTTCCTGGTATTGTTAAGCTCGTATTTTTTTTGTTGCACGTAGAATTTCCCCCCCCCCTCTTCTTCTTTTGATATGTTGTGTCACAATGTCAAGGCCGATTCAGTGCGTCTGAACACAGAGACTTCAGTGTCTTATTGAAAAGAGCTGCAACAGGATCCGCCGCTGATAAATTCTGCTTCCATTCCGCCTGGTCGCCTATTCATCCCCGTTGTATTATAAGCACAATGGCCCCATGTTACCGTATATCTGTCCTATTAAAAAGATGCCTGCTCAGCCTTAGAGGAATCAATTATTCCTCAGCTGTCTGTCACACCACTGTACATGTCTGGCAGACAAACTCTGGCATTAATGCTGAATTAATTCATTACGGAAAAATGCACCAGCCAGCAGAAGCGCAATTATGTCGGATCTCTTGTGTTCTTTATCAGGCTGAATGAGGTTGAAAAAGGTTAGTTTTGAGCCTGTTTTACTTTGGGCTAAATTAAACAAAGCATATAAATGCAAAAGCTACTTTCACACTGACAGCATTTCTACTTGGATTGTTTTATTTATTTATTTATTTATTTTAAAGAAACTGCAACTTGTTATTTCACTTTGATGATGCATTGATCAGATGTGACAGTAAGGATATTTGCTATATTGTAATACATTTTTATTTCAAATAAATATAACTGCTAACACAGAAATATTAAGCAACACATTCATTTTCAACACTGATAGTATAATAAATATTTCTTAAGCGCCAGATCAGCATATTAGAATGATTTCTGAAGGATCATGTGACACTGAAGACTGGAGTAATGATGCTGAAAATTCAGCTTTATAAATTTCATTTTAAAATATTTAAAAATAGAAAACTGTTATTTTAAATTGTATTAATATTTCACAATTTTTAAGATTTCAAAAAATACAGCCTTGTCGAGCATTACAGACTTTCCAAAAATATGAAAAAGGGGAAAATAAAAATCTTAAATTTAAAATGTCTTTACTGCCATTTTTTTCCTCACTGTAGACATTTCTTTCTATATCATGGATAATTAGATCAATTTTAATTTTCAAAATTAAATCAATTTTTTGTTAGATAGAAACAGTTTTCTCTCAGAAATCGCCAGTAAATCTTGTAGAATGTATTCCAACAATCTTGTTTTAATTATAACTTCAAATAAATCTTTTTATGGGGCCTTTTGTGTCAAGTAGGTTTACATTGTGCATTTTGTCCACCATAAACACTGTAAAAATAAATAAATAAAATTAATGTAAAGTGACTAACCTTAAAATTCAAACCTAGAGTTCATTGAAACTAAAAATGTAAGGTAATTCAAAGACATTTCCCAAATTCCTTTTAATGTTTTGTTTTTGTTTTTTTTAATTTTTGGTTAAATAAAATACGCACACACACACACACACATATATATATATATATATATATAATTTTTTTTTCCAGAAATACTGTGTTTTTACTTTTTTGTGGTAAATAAATTCTGGTAAGTATTTCCTTCTGGTACATATTCCTTAATATATAATGTTTTAATAATCATTGTATTATTTGTAGTACTTTTATTATGTTTAAAAAAATTATTACGTAATAATTTTTTTTTCTGTCACAGTTTCTTCAAGTTAAACCGAACTTTTATTTTGACAAGTTGCTGTGAAGACTTTTACGTTTCTGTTTGTATATGATATGAAGATGGTGTTTCTCAAAAGAAATGGTAAAATGGTCATGGAGTGACTGATTATGTTTGTGTTCATGCACTCATATTGATGCGGCAAATGTTTCAGTATGTGTGTATTAAAGGAAACCACGTCTGCACCATTCATTCATACAGAGACGCAGAACATGCAGGATTCATATTTAAATGTATATTGTGACTTCACAAACACTAGATTCAAGTGTGCTGACCTGCTTTTAATTTATTTATCCAAAATTTGTCAAATTCCATGACATTCCGTGTTATACAGTAAATTTCCGTTTTATTACTGGATTCATATGGCTCTAACAGGAACTCAAATTGTGTTATCTGAACAACATTAATTATCTAAGTTGATCTGACAAAAAAAAAGTTGTGATAAATCATGAAAATAATGTTTTACAGTGTAGGTGTAGTGTATGAATACTATAATCAGCTGATATCAGTGCTAATATAAATCCACACTGGAGCGTGTACAGTGTGAAACAGGCTTTAGACTCGCATGTAGATGTTGGAGAGGCAGCAGTTGGAAATCCTGTGTTATGCGTCTAGATTGTGCGACTACGCAAAACCAGATGTGAGCAGGCTGCTCCGTTATTACAGCACATCTTGTATTGCAGCCAAAGGGAAGCCGGCGCAAAGCAGCCGTTGACTGCAGCTCTGGGTGTACTTTACTGACTGCGTTCATATGAGAGATCGCTCTCTCGCACTCAGGTTTCCCCTTCCAACCTTAGGGAAATATCACTGGTTTCATTATTCATTTAGCGCAGTCCTCCTCGCTCTGTACATATCTTGAATACATCATTTTTACAGTGTTTTCCCTGAAGATACAAAAGATCTTGTGTGAAGAGAGATGAGTTGCTTTCTGTCATGCTCATAAAGGCCGCTCTCAGAGTACATTGTTTGATGAAACAGTTCCCTACAAGGTTTTGCCGTAACAGCCGTGTTGAATTTTGTCAATTGGCAAGCGTTTCTAGTTTGGAACAATTAGAAATGCTGTAGAATTGGTTGACTGAGATGGGTTTTTCAGAAACCATTAGTAACATTTAGAAAACAAGGCTGATGAAGGCAGATGTGTTATATAATATAATATAATGCCAGATTAGATGTTTTTCCTAGTTTCCTGTTTGTGGCTACAGAGGTTATTGTCTGTCCAGTTTTTTTTTTTTTTTTTTTTCTTTATTTGCTTTAATTTTTGGTGGTTTGCGTCAAATGCTTTGTACTATATCCTGGCCATATATTAAAAAATGAAATAATATTGTAAAAAATATATATATATATATATATATATATATATTAGGGGTGGAGCCGAACCCGAATACGGTATTCGGAACGGCACAAATAGGGTGTTTTTTACAAATACTTATTTCGAACAAATACTTAAAAAATATTTGTATTCGGGAACAAGAAAAACTTTATATCAAAAAGCTGCGTTTCCTCATGAGTCACTGACACTGTGCTCCGCTGAAACTCGGAACCGGCCGTTTTTTTCTCTCTTAACCAACCTCTGTTCCAGATTTGCACAAACTACATTGCAATTAGGGGTGTGTGATATGACGATTTTTGATTGTGGAAAATTAAAATGTCTCCACAATCTGCTTTTGAAGAAATGTACTATATTTTGTGCTACAGCGCACATTCTGTCAGACGCAATTCTGGCGCCTCCGTCTCAATATACTGTACAACGCGGCACATTCACATCAAATGATAACTCCACTCACGCAGGTGCGTAATTTCCACTGGAGACACACTTTTCAAAATCCCGTTTGTGTCCCACCACTTTTAAATTGCTTTGTTAAACTGATGTCTTTTATTGTAGAATGCACGCTCAGCACCGCAGAGAGTTTCGCGCCATCGTTAAAACGAAACCGAAAGTAAAACGCGCGCGCGCATTCAAAAGCAATTTTAAATACCCCACGTTTAGAGAGCGACTCCCCAGTTAACCTTAGCTTCCCGTCACTCATTAACTTAGCTAAAACACCTCACATGGATTTGGACAACCAAATAGAAAAGAGTGCGGCTGCTGCTGAGCCATCTCTTGGTCCTCCACCAGCCAAAAAAAGTGTGTAGAAGTGTAACGCAAAAAAACCTGTATTTTTACGCCTATTTTGAATTTTACTCGAATACAAATACAAATACAAATACTTTTCCCCCCTCAACAAATACAAATACAGATACAAATACCAGCTGCTTTACACACCCCTAATATATATATATATATATATATATATATATATATATATATATATATATATATATATATATATATATATATATATATATATATATATATATATATACAGTAGTCAACATTTGAAGTGGATCAAAAAAGTTAATCAAAGTTGTCCTAAGACAAGAACGGGTATTGTTTTGGTTTTAGGACAACTTTGTTGAAAGGTTATGATCCACTTCAAATGTTGACTACTGTATATATATATATATATATATATACATACATACATACATACATACATATAACTGAATATAAAGTAATTGTTGAGTAATGTTCAAGTATCGGACCATTCATTTTTATTTTATTTTAACTTCATTTTATATGTTTTATTATTATTATTATTATTATTATTATTATTATTTTTTTTTTTTTTTTTTTTTTTTTTTTTTTTTTTTTTTATTGTATAATTTTTTCTAGAAAGTAATTTAATGTTCTCAAATAATATATAGACATATTACATTTTATATTATTATTATTATTATTATTATTATTATTATTATATTAAATATATAATAAGATATATTATATTATTACATTATTTTATTAAATTATATTATATGTATTTAATTATTTAATATATATTTATTATATTAAGTTAGTCAGTTACAAGAATTGACATACTTATCTGTCCTGCTTCACTTCATCTGTTTTCCCTTAGCCGTATACTCAGCTTGACTAAACTTGAAGTTACAAGTGCGGAAGTGGAAGCCATGATTTATCTCTTAAATGACACATTGTGTGGTTTTTGCTTGCACCGGATTCAAGCTGTTCGAGCTGATGGTCACTAATGTTCTGATAATGACTGTGCCACAAGTTCCTGTGGGTTTGACAGTTCCCTTCACTTTGGCTCTAAATATCTTTTTCTCTGGTTATGGTTTGCACTCATCTGTCTTGCTCTTGCATATATATGCTGTTGGAGCTAAAGGCTGAGCCTTGTGGGCTAGAGCTGTCCCGCTCTGCTGACTTAAGATAGATATGCTGAAGTGTTCAGAGAAATTGCTTTCAGGTGCCGCGTTCAGAAGTGTCTCCTGCATGATCTACTGTATCAGACCCTGAGTGATGGCAAGTGATGGCTTCTGCTGTATCAGAGGTGACCGCTGTTTAGCACAGTACAGTGTTCAGTCACTCTTTTGTCAGTGCTGTAGGATTCTTAGTCTTGTTTTAATTAATTAAGAGGTTTTAATTATTAACAAGTGACTATTCTGTCTCTCTACATGTTGTTAGACCGGAAAGACTTCAGACCTTGGTGAAAATCAATATTTCATGCCATGCAGCACAAGTTTGCAGAGAAGACTGTATTTATTCACTCATTTTTTGAAAAATTTCCTCTTAGTTTTATGCTTCTACTGTAAATTTGGATAGATAGATAGATAGGTTGATTGTTCTGATTGTTTTGATTGTTTTGATTTGATTTTATTCAATTTATGTTATTTGGTTATTTTTTTATTTTACTTTGTTTAATGTTTTATTTAATACATTTTTATTTTATTTTAATTTTTTTTTTTCATTTTTAATTAGATTTTTGTTATTTTATTGTTTCTTTTTGTTATTATATTGTTTTAATGAATTACCTGTTTTATGTTTATTTTATTTTATTTTGTGTTTTATTTTTTATTATTTATTAATAGTGAATTAATTGATTTAATTTATTAACTATTTTGTTTCGTGTATTGTGTATATTGTGTGTATGTATGTTTATTTATTTATTTTAATTGTAATTGTAATTGTAATTTCTATTTTTATATTTTTTATATTTAATTTATTTGATTTTGATTTACTTAATTCTATTTTAATTTAATTTAATTTTATTATTTTTATTTTAATTAATTGTATTGTTTTATTTTGTTTTTTTTATTTTTAGATTTAATTTTTTTTATTAGATTTTTTTATTTATTGTATTTTTAATGTTAATATTAATTTATTTATAAATGTTTTTCATATTTATTTTAATTATTTATAGTTTTTTTTTTAGTAACTATTTTATTTTATTTAATTTTATTTACCACTTGCTGGCATGAAGCTACCATTCACAGGAAAAAAAACCTAAAGTTTATTATTTTAATGTTGACCGTATGAGCAATAATAATAGTTATTATCTATTTGGATGCTTAATAACAATTCACGGCATGCTTAAAAATGCATTAAAAGCTCCTTTAATTTGGTAAAAGGAGTTCATCTGGGGTTTGGCTTGTGGGAATTTCATTTGGTAATGCTGACCTTGTTTTGTCTGACTGGTTTACCTTGGATTGATCTGATAATAGGTTTTCTCTCACAGCAATTAATCTTTTAGACCTAAATTTGGTTTCCAGAAGTATCTGAAAAAAATCACTCTGTTTAATGAAATATCAAAACATCACTTTGGTTTTATATAATAAAGGTTACTGGAACAGTGCATTTGTCTCGAAGCAACACTGCTGTCCACTGTTTGTGCAAAGCTACCCTGAAGTCAATGATAAACTTCATTTGTGTGACCTGATTTGATGTTGAAACTAAATCAAAATTTGCCTTCAGCACCTTAGTTTAGCCATATTTTCATGTCTCCATACTATACTTTGTGTGCTTCCTCTGCGTGCTTTGGTGGTGTAAATGTCAACCTTTGTCAAAGCTCTCTGGAGCTTTAGGGCTTTGCTTTCATAGCTTTTTCTTGAACCTTTCTGTCGGTTCGTCTCCATACCGGGATCAGCCTGATCTCTGGGTGAGCGTTGCAGGTTTTGGAGGGCTTTGAAAGGGTCAGGTGGCGTTCTGCAGTCGTGTGCTTCATTCCCTATAGTCCTAACAGTAATCTAGGTAAAAGCTCATGAGGTTCTCAAGTCACCATCCGCTGACAAGGCCATTTGTCTCATTTAGTGGACGTCTAGCACTCGACCAACAGTCGCTTTGTGTCTCACACATGCTCATACACACTTGCACTTGCACCTTGAAGTGGCACAGGACGGGACTTTTTTGAGCAACCTTCAAGTTTTATAGAGTCTGCTTGACCTTCTTCTACTTCTCTCTCCAGCGTTACTTTTCACACTAAATAAAGTAGTAATAATAATAATAATAATAATAATAATAATAATAATAATAATAATAATAATAATTAATAATTATTATTATTATTATTATTATTATTATTATTATTATTATTATAAGATATATAAGATGTATAATTAATATGTATATATTATTATGATTATTATTATTATTATTATTATTATATTTTATTAGTATCATTGTTAATTGATATTTAATGATAAATTATGATAATATTAATAGCATTAATAATAATAATAATAATAATAATAATAATTATACATTTTTTAGTAGCAGTTTTCAATAACAATAGTTGTTAATATTTAATAATTTATTGGTGGTGATGATGATTTGTTGTTGTTGTTCTTATAAAGAATTTTATTGGTTGGTTTGTTGTTGCTGTTATATTTTATTAGTATCATTATTAATAACAATGTTAAATAATTGATATAATGATAAATTATAATATTAATAGCAATAACAACAGTAATAATGTTATTGGTAACAGTGTTAATAAAAATTATGAACAATTAATAATTAGTAATAATAATAATAGCAATAATAATTCATTTTTATTAGTAGCAGTATTAATAACAGTTGGTCATATTTAATAATCTATTGATGATAATGATTGTTGTTGTTATTATTATTATTGTTTTTATTATTATTATTATTATTATTATTATTATTATTATTATTATTATTTTAAAAATGTATCTATTATATAATATATCTATTAATATTATATCTGTTATTATCTATATAATTATGGTAATAAATATATTTTATTAGTATCTTTAATAATATTTAATAATTGATGTTTATTGATACAATAATAATAATAATAATAATAATAATATTTTATTAGTAGCAATATTAATAACAGATGATTATATTTAATAATTTATTGATAATGATGGTTGTTGTTTTTGTTGTTGTCATAAATTGATCTTTTGTTAAATATAAATTATGATAATAAATAATAGCACAACATTTAAATAATAAAACTAAACTATTTTATTATTACTATTATTATTATTATTTTAATACTATTATAATAGATATGTAATCATAAATGATCGTATTTAACAATAATATCAATAATAATATCAATAATAATAATAATAATAATATCAATATTAACAATAATAATGTTATTAGTAGCAGTGTTAATAATAATAATAATAATAATAAAATATTTTTATTAGTAGCAGTATTCATAAATGTTGTTAATATTTAATAACTTATGATGATGATGATGATGATGGTGGTGGTGGTGGTTGTTAATATGATGATTATTATTAGTAGTAGTAGTAGTAGTAGTAGTAGTATAAAAATGTATCTATTAATAAATATAAATTATGATCATAAATAATAGCACAACATTTAAATAATAAAAAACAACTTTATTTTATTTTATTTTATTTTATTTTATTTTATTTTATTTTATTTTATTTTATTTTATTTTATTTTATTTTATTTTATTTTATTTTATTTCATTTCATTTCATTTCATTTTATTTTATTAAAGCATCACAGTAAAGAATTCCGCATGGGCAAGCACAACTTAATTAGCTTAATTTTGTAATTTGTCATATTAACCTAATCAGTGTTAACTCTCTGCTCCACTGCTAAATTTGTCAACCACATAAATAACTATTACATGCCGTGGTCATCAGTTCTCATTTTTATTATAGGCTGACTGTTTTTGATGTATTGAACATTGTCATCACTTTATTTGAAAATGTCTCGCAGAGCTGCTCTGTTTGTCTTTTGTTTACTCTGAGGCAGAGGGCTTTTATTACAGACATTGATCAAAGTGATGGCATGCTTTGACTGATCAGCTCTCCTATAATCCAGATTGTGCTCACACTGATGGCATTATAATCTGGACTGACAGTCCACAGCCTCAGATGTTCTTTTAAACCTGCTTAAATGCAGCATTGAAAGCGAAAGTGGCGGGCCTGCTGGCGGCATCCAACCAGACAACCTGCTAAGTGAATTCATATGGAGGAGATAACAGCTCACCTTGTGTTTGAAGAGCAAGGGCGAGCACGCAGACTTCATCTAGGCCGTCGAGGCGCTGGGGAAAACGCTACGGAGCGATGCGTGCTTCGAAGTGTTGACCTCATCCTTGATATGCATGCAGAATGACAGACTTGGAGGAAAAGACGTCCTCGTTTTGGGCGGTACGGCGGGAATTATGATCAGTGGTGTGTTTAGATGATGCTGGCTCTTCAGCGTTACAGTTAGGATGATCTATCATGTCTCTGATTACCCATGATTTAATCCCAGTTGTATGATTATTATTGTTTTACTGCTGCACACCGGTGCAGTGCTTTCATTCCCTTGTACATTTTGACAAGTCATTGGATTGCAGTTTGATTTCTGCCTGTGCCGCCTCCCTCTCTGGTGCTTTGAAAGGCTCTCACGCAGCGATCTGGCTGTGCTCTGGGGACCTTTGCTTTGTGGGCTTTCTGACTCACAGGCTGAATTGCAAGAGGGATGAGTAAATCGGGCTTTGGCAGATCTCTGCATCTCCTTGGCCAAAGTAACCCTTCAAAGATGAACTTTGCACAACAAATATCGTTTATCATCAATATTTGCTTAAAGGGGACATATCGTGGAAAGCTGTCCATTTAAATATTAGACTTAAAGTGCAGTCACAGAAATTTCCATTCAGGAGTCGAAAAGGATGCAAAACTAAATTTTTGAGACTGCAGTCCTGGGCTAACATTACAAGTGGATCTACAGATTAGTGCTGAGTTGTAAATGTGAATCTTATGTTTTTTTTCATCATAAGCACGTGTTTTGATAACCAATGGAGGCTTTTGGTTTATTCTAAATGATTTGTGCAAGATAATGTTATCTATCTTGTTAAAATCTCTCAAAGCTTTTATTGAATTTAGTTTTAGTCTAAACTTTTATAACTTGTATACACACATATATACACGCACATTTTTTTATATTTATTATATTTTGACAATTATTTTGCACATATAGTGTGTATATATACATATACACACATATTATATGTAAATAATTTGTGGTAAAATATACTTATAAAAATACATAAATATGTTTTAAGTTGTTTAAATATTTTGTTATAGCCAGTCATTATAATTTCTATTATATTAATATTATAGTACATTATATAGTGATTTATAATTGAAATGAAGTATATGTCAATATTTTTTGGTAAATGATTTTTGTTTTAAATATGTTGGCAAGATAATGTTGTCTATCTTGTTAACCTTTTATTAAAGATTTTACAGAAATGTTTTATTTGCATTTTGGATTTTTTATAGGCTAAACGTGTAAAAACAACAACAACAACAACAACAAAAAACTAATTGCAAAATTCTTTACTGTTATGCTTTAACAATAAAATAAATAAAATTAAATAAAATTAAAAAGTTGTTTTATTTAAATGTTGTGCTATTATTTATGATCATAATTTATATTTATTAATAGATACATTTTTATAATAATAATAATAATTGACACCAATTTTTTGTTATAGGTAGTCATTATAATTGTGACATACCAAAAAATTCTGAATAAATAAATAATAAAATCAATAAATAAATAATATAATAATTTATATTATATTACATTATATTGTCATTATAATTTACATTATTTATAAATATTTTTTGGTGGATAAGATTTTATTAATTATTTTTTTATTTTTTTATTTTTTCATTTTTGAAATGTAAATATGTAAAATAAATTTACAAGTCTCTTATGCTTAAGGCTGCATTTATTTGATCAAAAAATACAGTATAAACAGTAATATTGTGAAATATTATTGTGATTTAAAATAAAACGTTTTTTATTTGATTATATGTTAAAATGTAATTTATTCCTGTGCTGACAAAGCTGAATTTTCAGCATCATTACTCCAGTCTTCAGTATCACATGATCCTTCAGAAATCAATCTGCTGATTTTCTTCTGGAAAAAAATATTATTGATATTATCAATGCTGAAAAAAGTTTTTTTTTAAGATTCTTTGATTAGACATTATTTGTCTCTACTGTTACATTAAATGTCTTTACTGGTACTTTTGGTCATCCAAAAGTATGGATCCAAATGGAATAAAAGTATGACTTCTTTTAAAAACAAAAAATCTTAGTGCCACCAAACTTTTGAATGGTAATGTTAATAATGCATTTATTTTATTTACATTACTCAATACACAAGTGCTGAACGTGGCCCCTTTAAGTGTCACTTAAACAAAAATCATGTTTCTGTATAAAACGGCTAAAGCCAGATTAGTCTGCTTGGGCTCAGTGCGATATCATCTCAGCCGCCAGCAGATATGCAGCATATTTGCTGGTCGAGGGATTCAGAGCAGCTCCCTGATGGTTTGAAATGTCAGAGGAGTGGAATGAAGGGCCAGGTAGCAGACAGAAGATGACAGGCAGGCAGCAGGTTTACAGCGGGCCGCGTGCCCTCGTCTTATCTGCTGTTATCAGCCGTCTCTCGTATCCTGCCCTCAGCAGAATATCAATGCCTCTCTTTCTGTCAGCCGACTCTGTGTATCATGCAAATATGACTGATAAAATAAATATGGCGAGTTTATGGGAAGGCAGGGGCAGCCAGAGGTTACACGGCTCTGCCGCTGCTGTGTACGGATGAGGTTAGACTAACCTGTCTGTCTGTCTTTCTTTTACTTCAGGTGTTCAGGAGAAAAGCTGTTGAACTAGGAGAGAAGCTGTTGCCGGCTTTTAAGACCCCGACCGGCATCCCTTGGGCTCTTCTCAACCTAAAGAGGTCAGTGACGCACAAACAAACACATTTCCGCATGAACTCCCGAGGCTTTCTTCAGCCAAGCGGGTCAGATCTCTCCACTGCATGTCTTATTAACTCGCAAGCGCTGTATCTGAATCCCCAAACCCAGCAGCGGCTCTCCGTCACCTGTGCACCCGGTTCTCTGAGATATGATAATAAACAAACAGTTTGGTTGGATTATTTTGTTGCAGAAGCCATTTTCTGCAGCTCGATTCTCTGACTGTTTAAATGCTGCTTGCTTTGTTGTTTGTAATATCAGTTGAAGTGATAGTTCACCCAAAAATTAAAATTAGCTGTAATTCACATTTTGGGGGGTGATAACTTTTGGAATTTGAAGATCAGGGTAGATTTAACTTATTTTGTCTTCTGGGAAACATGTAAGTATCTTCTGTAGCTACTGAAGGGCAGTACTAAATAAAAAAAAAGTGATATGTAGGCAGAATAATAAAAATGTACACATCTTTATTCTGTTCAAAAGTTTTCACCCTCCGGCTCTTAAAGTATCGTTTTTCCTTCGGAAGCATCAGTGAGTGTTTGAACCTTCTGTAATAGTTGAGTCAATATAAGTCATGAGTCAATGAGTAAAGATTTTCCTCTATTGTTAATACTGCAGTTAATATTTGCAGTAAGTCAAGAAGTGGAGCTTAGTGTGCAGCTACCGCATTAATATATCTGTCATATATTCAATAGATGTGCGACACGGTTGTGTGTTTTGGCTATTTTTTAGCAGCTTTGAGCATAATTCATCTAGTAAGATTTGAGTTTGAGCTGTCTGTTTTATAATGTCAGTTACGTAACATTAACCCTGTAAAGCCTGATGTGAAATAATAGTCTAAAAAAATCTTTTGAAATGGAACCGTTTATTGTATCAGATATCATACTTGGTACATCAGGCTTTACATTTCATATAAAATGATAAAAGATTTAAAAAAAACTTTAACGGGGCACAAAGTAAGTAAAATATATAATTTGTTGAAGTTTTTGATATTTAAATGGCTAAAAGATAAAATTAAGTTTTGATAGATTGTAATACAGTTGACGTCAAAAGTTTACATACCCTTGCAGAATCTGCAAAATGTTATTTTACCCAAAAAAAAAGAGGGATCATACAAAATGCATGCTATTTTTTTTTTTTTTTTTTCAGTATTGACCTGCATAAGATATTTCACATAAAAGGCATTTACATGTAGTCCATAAGAGAAAATAATAGTTGAATTTACAAAAATGACCCAGTTCAAAAGTTTACATACACTTGATTACTGTGTTGTTACCTGAATGATCCACAGCTGTTTTTTTGTTTTTTGTTTTGTTTAGTGACAGTTATTCATGAGTTTCTTGTTTTTTCTGAACATTTAAAACTACCCGCCGCTCTTCAGAAAAGTCCTTCATGTCCCACAAATTCTTTGGTTTTTTTGTGTATTTGAACCCTTTCCAACAGTGACTGTATGATTTTGAGATCCATCTTTTCACACTGAGGACAACTGAGGGACTCTCATGCAACTATTACAAAAGGTTCAAACACTCACTGATGCTCCAGAAGGAAACATAATGCACTAGGATGTGAAAGGATGCACGGGGTGTGAAAACTTTTGGAATTTGAAGATCAGGGTAAATTTAACTTATTTTTTCCTCTGGGAAACATGTAAGTATCTTCTGTAGCTTCTAAAGGGCAGTACTTAGTGAAAAAAAAAAAGATATTTAGGCCAAATAAGAAAAATCTTCATTCTGTTCAAACGTTTTCACGCAACGTTAATGTATCGTTTTTCCTTCGGAAGCGTCAGTGAGTGTTTGAACCTTCTGTAATAGTTGCATATGAGTCAGTGGGTAAAGATTTTCCTCTATTGTTAATACTGCACCACAGTAGATGTATTTGCAATAAGTCAAGACGTGGAGTTCAGTGTGCAGCTGCCACATTAATATATGTGTGTCATATATTCAATAGATGTGCGTCACGGTTGTGTATTTTGGCTATTTCTTGCGGCTTTGAACATAACTCATCCAGTAAGAATTGAGTTTGAGCTGTCTGTTTTATAATGTTAGTTACATAACATTAACCCTGAAAAGCTTGATGTGAAATCATAGTCAGATAAATCTAATTTTATGAAATGGAACAGTTTATTGAATCTTTAGATGAAATCTAGAAAAAAATCTAATATTTAATGTATCAAATATCATACGTGGTACATCAGGCTTTACATTTCATATAAAAGGATAAAGGAGGAAAAAACACCTTTAACAGGGCACAAAGTAGGTAAAATATGCAATTTGTTGAAGTTTTTGATATATAAATAGCTAAAAGGTCCAATTAAATTTTGATTGATTGTAATGTACAGTTGACGTCAAAAGGCCTTGCAGAATTTGCAAAATGTTAATTATTTTATCCAAAATTTAAGAGGGATCATATAAAATGCATGTTATTTTTTTATTTAATAATGACCTGAATAAGATATTTCACATAAGATGTTTACATATAGTCCACAAGAGAAAATAATGGTTGAATTTATAAAAAATGACCCTGTTCAAAAGTTCACATACACTTGATTCTTAATACTGTTGTTACCTGAATGATCCACAGTTGTGTTTTTTTGTTTAGTGACAGTTGTTCATGAGTCCCTTGTTTGTCCTAAACGGTTAAACTGTTCGCTGTTCTTCAGAAAAATCCTTCAGATCCCACACATTCTTTTTTTTTCAGCATTTTTGTGTATTTGAACCCTTTCCAACAATGACTGTATGATTTTGAGATCCATCTTTACCTTCTGAGGACAACTGAGGGACTCATATGCAACTGCTTACAGAAGGTTCAAACACTCACTGATGCTTCAGAAGAAAAAACGATGCTTTAAGAGCCGGGGGTGAAAACTTTTGAACAAAACAAAGATGTGTAAAAAATTTTTTTTAATTTGGCCTAAATATCATATTTTTTTTTCATTTAGTACTACCCTTTAGAAGCTACAGAAGATACTTACATGTTTCCCAGAAGACAAAATAAGTTAAATTTACCCTGATCTTTAAATTTCAAAAGTTTTCACCCCCCAGCTCTTAATGCATAGTTTTTCCTTCTGTAGCATCAGTGAGTATTTGAACCTTCTATAATCAGTTGCATACGAGTCCCTTAGTTGTCCTCAGTGTGAAAAGATGGATCTCAAAAACATAGTCATTGTTGGAGAGGGTTCAAGTACACCAAAATGCTGAAAAGCCAAAGAATTTGTAGGACCTGAAGGATTTTTCTAAAGATCAGCGTTTTTTTGGCACTAATGCTAGACTTATCTTTAATTATAAGTCTTATCTTTTCGATTACAATCATCACTTTCCATTTAAAAAGAGAAAATAATCAAATAAGATTAATTTGTGGAGTATTTGATTCACTGTATTATCCACAGTTGTTACTTAACAGCAAAAAAAGTGCATAATAGACGATGACCATAATTTAAAATTACATAACGTGGTCACGCAGCCCACTCCTGTTTCATAGACTTATAACAGGGTCAGAGATCCCAGATGTCCTGGTCTGTGACGGATGTCTGGCCACCCAAAGCTCTCCAATCGTAAGCTAACAGGAAATCGGTGCAGAGATCCAGAGAAAAACAAGCTGTCAGTGGATTTGATTGGATGAGTTATCCCTCGAATGACATACTACACAACACTTGTCTGTTTGCAGTCGGGCACCGCTGGCGAGGACAATGCCGAATGAGTGGGCGGCACATGGCAGAGAGCAGAAACATACTTCAGTGTTTATCAAAGCTTTTCATATTAGCTTGAGTGTCCGGGCTGTGTTTCCTTGTTTAAACTGCAGTAGGACTGGAGTGAAGTGTTCTGACACATGCTGTAAATGGAGCGGCCGAGCGTTTTATAACAAGGAGCGGCTAATAACACAGCTACAGGACAAATGGTCTTCACTTCCTGTCAGTAAATATAGCTTTTCACCATATCTGCACTTAGCACAAGTGCTCCTATCACCTCTAGTGAAGGCGCTCTCCTCCCATCCATGTGGGTCACCTACATCGTTAATTCTGTCCACATCGCTAATGCTGTTTGCTTCCACGCTATTGTTCGCTTTGGCTCGAGGCACCTGTGGTGCCGCCGCCGTACGCCTGTAATTCGTGTCGCAGACCCTTTTCAGACTGAATGTGCTTATGCAAGTGTATTCATAGTGGGCAGACATATCCTAATGCGTCTTCAGGAAATGTGCACTGTTGAAGGCATTTCAAAGGACAGTGTTTTATTTTGTAAAAGGATTCTCTGGTTTTTATATGCTTTTAATGGCTGTATATCACAGTGGAGGGACACAGGAAATCTTCAGGGAGAGTGAATTGGGTCATGGGAAACTTAATTCAAACATAGTATTGAACTATGAGCTAGGATCAGATGCATTCACATGTCATATTTATACTAAATGTAATAATTAATTTTAGTATTCAATAGCATTTTTTTATACATATACGCATATATAGAGCAAAAACATTCATAAATTCATAAGTTCATAATTTGATTTATATTTTAGTTTAATATAATAGAAATATACACTATGTACGATAGTATATTTTACTATAATAGTTTTTTTTAGAAATGCATTTCTGTTTAAACTAAATTTTTATGCCTATTTAATTAATAATTTCCATACTGGATTATATTAATTCTGTTATCTTTATAAATAAATTGTCATTTATATTTTAATTTTAAATAATATAAATCTAAGCAAGATGGTATGTTTTTATTTAATACAAATATTATTCATGTTTCCATGCTGAATTTATATTACTAATATATTTATAAATTGTCATTTATAATTTTTTTTAAATCATTCTATTTAGAAGTATATGTAAGGAAGGTATATTTTTATATAATAAACTTTTATGTAAATGTTTCAATTAGCATAATACATATACATATGCATGTATTTATAAATTAATAAATATTTTAGTTAATAATATATTTTAGTTTTATATTATAGAAATATAAACTAAGATAGTATATTTTTATGTAATGCAATTTTTAGAAGTCAAGTTTTGTGCTTGTTTTATACTTACAATTTCCATCTTTCCGTCTTTATAAATTGATATATTGTCATTTAAATTTTAAATAAAATAAATCTTAATAAAATAAATGTTTTTATGTAATACAAATGTTTCCATACTTCATTTATATTACTATTATATTTATAAATTGTCATTTATATAGTTTTTAAACAGTTTTATATAACAGAACTATATGCAAGATATATAAGATTTATATTTTAGTTTTATATAATAGAAATATACATTAACATAGTGTATATTTTATATATTAAAATTTTTTTAGAAATGTTTTTTTGCCCATTTAATTCGTTTTACTTACAATTTCATACTGCGTTTATTAATATTGTATTATCTTTATAAATTAATTAGTATTTTTTTGTAATTTGTAATTTATATTTTAATTTTAAATAATATAAATATAAGATGTTTTTTTAAATATATAATGCAATATTAAACATTAGTGTTTCCATACTGCATTTATATTACTATTATATTTCATTTCGTTTATATATTTTTAAAGAATTTAATATAGTAGAAGTGTATGCAAGGAGGTGTATTTTATATATAATAATTTATTTTGTAAATGTTTTCATTTAATTATCATAATACATTTACATAAGAAAAGTATATAGATATTTAGATATTATTTATTTACATACATTAATTCTATTTTTGTGTAAGAGCATGTATTTATTTTATTTAAATAAATGTGATTCCTTTTATGCCTATGTTTATAATGAATACATTTATATTTTAGTTTTATATAGTAGAAATATATACTGAGAGGTTATTTTTTATAAAACATTTTTTATAAATGCATTTCAATTTAAATATCAGTTTTTATGCGTATTTTATACATTTTATTTACAAATTCCATACTGCATTTATTAATAAATTGTCATTTAAATTTAAATTTTAAATATAATCTAAGATGGTATAATTTTATATAATGCATTTATATTACTATTATATTTATAAATCGTCATTTATGTATTTTTATTTTTTTTAATAATTTGATATAGTAGAAGTACATGCTAATACAAATGTCATTTTTATAAATGTTTCCATTTATTTATCACCACAAGTTTTATGCGTATTTTATAGATTTATATGCATATTTTATACATTTGTTATCTACCCTATAATTTTCATACTGCGTTTCTAGGCAATATCCCCCATATTTGGAATGGAAATGGTTAAGACATGCTAGCATAGTGACTAATGATAACCAATTCAACATAATTGCAAAACCTCAGCCATAAAGAGGTGAAACATTGGGTAGCTGGGGCTTTTAAACACTTGGTGACGAGCTGTTGTTTGTTCTGAGGGGTCCTCGGCGGTGCCATCATCCTTGATTTAGCCTTGTGTTCTTGCCTGTTGAAAGCTCCGGAGAGGAGATCATAATCATATTCAGTGTCTGATGAGAGCATGAATCACAGCCGTCTTGAGTTTCTGTGCTATGAATTCATACTCTCTTCTGAATCGGTTTAATTGAGCAGATCTGGAGATCTCATCAAAGATGCCGAAACGGCGCAGCGGTTATGAAACCCACATATTAGGAAAAGGTGATAAACAACTCGTAAATCTAAATTAAAACAGTATGTTTAGACAGACGTCACATAACTTTGCACTCGCCAGTGTGAGTATTGACCCACTTGCAGTAGCAACAAGCCTCAAGCCAACAGAAATTTAAATTTGTATGTGGTAGATGTGGGCTTTATTATTATGCTGTCTGTCTGCTGCGAGTCCCCAGTGTTCGGGCAGAAAATTAAAGGCGAGAAAAGACAGAAGAGGCCTAATTTCACAGACAACCTTGACCCAGATTTGGCTGGAGCAAGACTGAGGGTCTCTGTGGATGACTTTCCCTTCACACCGTCGACTTCTGCTTCTCTTTTCACACGCTTGCCTAAAAGCAGTCGCACTGCATGAGCATAACGTTCGCACAGTGTGAACAGTCGTAATGTGTAGTCTCTAATTGTGACATAAAATCCAAATTTTTAACATTTGATGCTGCTTAGAAATGCACAAAGCATTTGTTCAATTAACTGCAAGAAGACGCGACTCCCGGCGTGTTTGAAATTAAACCAGCAGTAAATGTGTCATTATTTGCTGCTTGGTTTTTGATGCAGCTGTTTCCTTTTGTTCCATTTTCCACTTTGAAAGATTGTTACAATTGGTTCAATTGATTTTTTTTTTTTTTAAACTCGGAAAAGACAAAATTGTGAATTTGGGTTCGAAAAAGGAAGAAAAAAAACAAGAAATTGTAGATGAATGACCCGTTCTTTTCATAGACATATTGAACATTTTCATGTGCACCATTTTCAGTGTCTCTTTTTAGTTGATGGTCAAACTGAATGTATTTGGAAAAAGACAGAAATTTCTAAGAGCTGGATTCACAAAATGCTGTTAATGGTAACAGTTTCCCTATAAGTACTATTTGCTTCTTATTTTCTAACTTAAGAAAAAAAAGAACATTGTTTTCTTTAAAAGAATGTTCTTGGAAAAAGAATGCTATTTTAAATTCATCATGTGTTTATTTATTTATTTATTTTTATTTAAATTATGTTTTAAAGATTTTTTGCAGATCTATATGTTCTTGGAAAAAGAATGTTCTTATATAAATTTTATTTTTTTGTAATTTCTCATTATTTGTAGTTTTTTTTATTATTATTATTATTATTATTATTATTATTATTATTATTATTATTATTTTTAAAGATTTTTACAGATTTTTTTCAAACCTTTTTAAATTATTTGATTTATTTGATTTCATTATTTAATTATCAAGAAGTAGTAGATTAATGACCAGTTCTTTTCATAGACATATTGAACATTTTCATGTACACCACTTTCAGTGTCTCGTTTTAGTTAATGGTCAAACTGAATGTATTTTGAAGAAGACTGACACTTCTAGGAGCTGGATTCACAAAATGCTGTTAATGGTAACAATTTCCCTACAAGTACTACTTTCTTATTTTCTAACTTAAGAAAAAAGGAACCTTGTTTTCTTGAAAAGAAAGAATGTTCTATTATATTTATCATTTACTTGTTTATTTCTCATTATTTGTTTGTTTTTTTTTTTTATCATTTTTAAAAGTTTTTTACAGATTTTTTTTTTTTTTTTTTTTTTTTTTTTTTTTAAACATTTTCTAAATATTTTTTCCTAATAAATGTAATTATTATTATTTTTTCGTTAAAAAGATTTTGGTGAATAAAAGACAAAAATGTGAACCAATTCATCTGAAGGTGTTTGAAAGTGAAATTTAAAACATTGTTTGGTCGAAAAAGGAAGAAAAAAGCAAGAAATAGTGGATTAATGACCAGTTCTTTTCATAGACATATTGAACATTTTCATGTGCGCCACTTTCAGTGTCTCTTTTTATTTGATGGTCAAACTGAATGTATTTTGAAAGAGACTGACATTTCTAGGAGCTGGATTCACAAAATGCTGTTAATGGTAACAATTTCCCTATAAGTACTTTCTTCTTATTTTCTAACGTAAGGAAAAAAAGAACATTGTTTTCTTGAAAGAAAGTTCTTGGGAAAAGAATGTTCTATTATATTTATCATTTATTTATTTATTTCTCATTATTTTTTGTTTTTTATTTCAATTATTTTTAAAGATTTTTAAAGATTTTTTTTAAACATTTTAAAATAATTTTTCCTAATGTAATTATTATTGTTTTTTTGTTTTTTTTTTTTTCTTTAAAAATATTTTCATGGATGAAAGACACAATTGTGAACCAATTCATCTCAAGGTATTTGAAAATGGAATTTAAAACATTGTTTTGGTCGAAAAAGGAGTAAAAAGGCAAGAAATAGTAGATAAATGACCAGTTCTTTTCATAGAAATTTTCATGTGCACCACTTTTAATGTGTTTTTTTTTTGTTGTTGTTGATTTTAAGTAACTTAAAGGTCACTGGCATTTCATGAATTAAATCAGCTGTAAAACCTCCATTGTTTGGATGCCGGAGCAGGGATGCAAGTTAGACAAGAATATCTCAGATTGAGCGATTGAGGTGTTGCGTTGCTGGATGTAATAATGAATGTAGTGGTCATCATTTACTCCCGACATCTGAGCCGCTGAAGATGCAGTGAATTACGTTTGTTTGTGAAGGAAATGTGCCTCCCGATCTACATAAATGCGTCTATGTTCGCGCAAATCATTCGTGATCCAGCTTCACCTACAGCAGAAGTGAGTATAAGGGCTTTTTTATGAATCTTAGCAATCACCTTTCCTAATAACGTGCTAGTTAGCAAGTTTTGTGGCTAAATGCGGCTAAAGTAAACAGGCTCGTCACTCCACAGAGAGAAGAGAGGGGAGGGGCGAGCAGAGCTCATTTGCATTTAAAGGAACAATCCCTCAGAATGGGTTGATTTTTGCAGAGCTCATTTTGACAAGGTGAAAAGTGTATGGTTTTTCACTACCATTGAGAATTTTTAACCAAAGTATATTATAGACTTTTCATTAAGACCCTAAAGAATCATATCAACTTGTGGAAAATGGGCACCCCTTTAAAACAAAGAACAGAGCCTCTACTTTTAAACAAGAAAATCCATTTTATTCAAGCTTCAAGCATTCTTTTTTTTTTTTTTTTTTTTTAACACAATGTAGGTTAGTTTCTTTAAAAAAAAAAAAAAAAAAAGCAACATTTTGAGCAAAAAGCTGAGAAAGTCACATTTTTATCAAATACTGCATCTGGATCATATTCAGTACGATGATCAAAGCAAAGATGCAGTAGATCCTTTCCATCAGCATCTCCAAAGCTTGCACAGTCATTTACCCCTTCCTAGATCAACATTTCACCTGGTAACATTAGGCAGTTTTTGAGGATTGCATTATTTTTCATATGCATCTGCTTACACACGAAATCGCTGATTTCTGAATCTTCCTCGCCTGTGTTTTTGATTCAGAGATTCTGGACTTATTCAGGAGATGCGTGATTTTTCTTTTTTCTTTTTTTTTATTAATCATTTATCCTAATAAATTTCATTCATTTCTTAAGAAGATTTACATGAATCCCTCACCTAAACTCTAAGAATCGGACAATTTGATGGTGTATGTTGCATTACATCATCCCTACGTCTTCCTGCCAAGGACATGGAGCTCTTTAAACTCCTGAAGTGTCAAACGCTCAAGCCATCATCCAGTACCTGCCCTCTTAACGCTTCCTCCCGCAGTCCTGAATTCCTGCAAATTCCACATTTGCTCCTCATTAACTATTCAATAGGGAAAAGTTTCCCTTCATGCATAAACATAAGTCCTTCGTCACTTTTTTCCTCACATTCCCCTTGGTTAAAGTCAAGCAGCCTGAAGCATTTTCTCTATTTTTGCTTTTCCCTCCGTCTCTAAGTGACTTCATACAGACACGCTCGGTGGTACGAAGTGAAATTTGCCTGCATGCCGCGCACCCTCTCCTTTTCCCCTGTCTGTCGTCAGCCCATCTAGTCATGTGTACGTGTGACTGTTGACCCCTGTTGCTGAAGAGTTTTTCAACATCCTCTGCTCAGTATGTTTTATGGTCATTTTTCCACAGCTTATCTCTGTTCTGCACTCCATCCTGGTGCTTTTTATGAAAGCTTGAAAGGCAGATAAAGGATTTCCAAATCAAATTTACCGTGCTACCTGTCTGACATCACTTTAATTCTGTTTAACCTCCATCGCTTCAAATAAACTGAAGAGTGCTGCATGCTGCATGGTCAAAAGAAGAGCAAAGTCATTCAATACAAGCCGATTAAGGCCATGCTTTTAACTTCTAAGCATCTAATTCTAGATATACCCCTTTTTGGAACATAACCAATACTGGGCTCATGTCAGAGAGGCAGAAGGCTACAAAATGCGAAAAAAAATGTACATGGAAGTTGTTTACATAGAAGCAAGACCTTTACTTTAATTAGTTTTGCTTGCAAACAAAACATCACCATTACTGTTGCTCTTACCTAAGAGTATTAATGGGCATTCACAAATAAAGTGACTGAATGTTGTAAAAATTTTTTTTTTTTTTTTTTTTTTTAATGTCATTAATTTCTGATACTTAACTGTGCCTGTAGATGTTGGGACAAAGTTAAGCAGATCTGTATTTTTTATGAGCTAAAATGGAGCTATTATTATTTATTATTTCATTATTTTCTCCATTGACTTTGGACAAACAAATTTAAAGACATTTTAATTCTTATTATTAGTATTTGTATTATTACAATAAAATTCGTATTGGACTGATTGGATTGAATATTTTTTTTTTTTTATAGAGACGTTCATCCATCCATCCATTTATTATTCATTTATTTATTTATTGTTATTTTCTCCTTTCATTAAGATTAATTTTTTTAACAGAATTAATTTTTTACAAACTTTTTATTTTTAATTTTATATTTACAATTCTATGTTTTCTATTTACAATTTTACAATTTCGTTTAAATATGTTTAAAACACATAAAATAATAAAAGATATAAAAGTGTATTGGACTCTTTATTATTATTATTGTTGTTGTTGTTGTTTTACAATAGTATATTCATGTAAAGAGGTGTTTTTCCATTTTTATTAAGATTTTTATACAAATCTATATTTTAATCCATATCCTTTTTTTTTTTTTTTTTCTTTTTTTTTTACAAACCTCTATCTTTGTAAATTTTTATCTACATATCTGACGGTCTATCTATCTGTCGTCTGTCTATTCGTTGCAAAAATAGGTTAAGTTTTTAAATTATATTATAAATTATTTTTATAAATTATTTATACATTTTTATTATACATTATATTAATATATTATATTATTAATTTCTATTATAAGTATTATTGTATTTTCTTTATAAAGACCATTTGCAATAATAAGCTTAATTGATTAATGAGGCCATAGTATGTGTAACATATTTGTTCAGATTTCTGCTGGCTTTGCCAACATTTTCAAAATTGTAAAATTAAATTTATTTTTTAGTGAATGAAAATGTAGAATATATTTACATGTCTGTTTTCTTGTTTGAACTGAATTTTATTTTATTTTATTTTATTTTTATTTTTTTTTACTATTTAAATATGTATTCTCTCTACTGTATGTTTACACGTGTGTGTGTGTGTGTGTGTGTGTGTGTGTGTCTAGTTAATCATATTTTGGGGACAAATTTGTATCCAAAACCTGACAAAATCTCAAAAAAACTCCCTTTGGGGATCCTAATTTGTAAAACTGGTATAAATATAAAGTAAACAAAGTTTATTTGAAATGGTAAAAATGCAGGAAGTTTTCTGTGCGGAGGTTAGAAGATGCATAACTATCTGTATATAAAAACAAGAGAAGTCTATGTAATGTCCCCATTTAGATAGCAAAAGTAAACAAGTGTATGTGTGTGTGGTCACCATCATGTTTTTTCCAAAGCCGTATGACAATTAGCAGATAATTTTGCAATAATAAGCTGGTCTTAGTTGATTAGTGAGCCCAATGGTGAGTTTAATATATTTGTTTTTCATGCTTCTTCTTAGTCAGCATGATAAAACACACTGAGAAGTTTCGTCTCTTAATTCATCTTGTTCAAAAAACCGCCACCACAGCCATCAGGCACTTGTGTACAAATTCACCTCCTTGAACAATAAATTTCAGGCAATCACTGTCAGACTTCAAATCACCTGTTGAGAGCAATTTTTCCATTATTATGCAGAATCCACAGGTTTGTTTGAGAGCTATTGTGGAGAGATTAAAGCAGAGAGTCTATTACTGCTTCTTAATAGGGTGGTACTCACTTTCAGATTTCCAGCGATTTTTCACCCACTGCTGATGAAACGCCTTTAAATTCCTACATTGAGAAACGCATATGGGTGGGTTCATCTGATTTAGACTGGTAATCAATCACCCAGAGACCTTAGCAATCACAAAGCGACAAATAAAAGAAAAGAAAAGAAACATCTATTTCCCCCAGTGACGTCACAATTAATGTGTATTTATACATGCCACAGTGAGTCACAATGCATGCTTGAATAAGAAAAGTTATCAAGTGTGAATCAACACTAATTTTCTATTGAGGTGGCTAAGTGTGCCTTTCTCATAATCTGTTCGTCACATAAAAAGCAAGACAGTAACTGCGTGATGGCTGCATCTCGCTGAGATGTTCAGTATCGGTTGGAAACGTAAGCTTCATGACGCCGCTTTGAATAGGCCACACGCTGCGCGCTTTTCTGTCATCATTTTCCTCTGTAGTTAATTGATGCCATCTAAATGGTATTTTACAATTGTTCACATTTATTTCAGTTACTCATCTATCACAGGCATACGTAGGGGTTACATAACAAGCTTATTTATGCCTGATGGATGCTTTTGATAGGGATTGATGAGGACGTTTCTTCTGGTCATGTCAAAAGGAAAATGCAAGGAGGAGAAGGCGAGAGGTCAGATAATAATGAGACATTACTCTTCCTTCTCCCTCCTCCGAGAGCCGCAGCTCCGTTTGATCCATTTTTAGGACCCTCCTTTCGCCCCAGATGAAATAAAATCGAACAAAATGACGGAAAATTGTTCTACGGTTTAATTGAGCTTTACATTAAACAGATGTCATGGGGTAAAGAATGGTATGAACGTTTTTTTTGCTAATCTCCGTTTTATTATGACGAACGACCAAATCGCCAATGCGCCCCAAGTGCTTAAACTCTAGCTGGGTAATCAATTCAGAAAGCTTGGCCTGTTAGCAATGTGCGTTATGCGATTAACCTAATTTCAGGGGCGTTTTTCTGTTGATTATTGCTGGAGCAGTCATAACCGTTACTAGTATGACTCTTCTGCTTTTATTGTCTGCAAACGTTAATGAAAGTTAAACATGAGCGCATATCATTTCATCCCGTCGGATCAATATAACTGTTATGTGGGGTACGACAGCTTTATAGATCTCTGTAATATATAGCATGCACATGTGGCCTCTGGCCTACATAAACGAAATGTTAGGTTGTGGACGAGAGAGATGGAGAGAGAGTGTCATTGTGAGACTCTGGTCTGATGTCAAACATAAAGGCTAAGTTCTGTAGCAGCCTGAGGATACATGAGCTTTGGTTCATTTGGTGGAGTTCGTATTTCACTCCAGTGCTAGTTAATTATTCAGGCTAATGGTATTTTCTCAGAGCTCTGGCAGATAATTTGTTATGTATCCCTTACTGCTCATTATTAAGTGTCCTACTGCTAGGGACATAGGTCTATGTAGAAAGACAGCTGAGATGGAGCTAGCCGACTGTGCCATTTTTAGAAGGGTGTATACAACTAATTAACAAAGTCTACCCAATGTAATTCAGTCTTTTAAAAAAGAAAATGCAAGGTACAAAAAAAAAAATCTAAATATTGAGAATATTGCCTTTAAAATGTTCTTAGCAATGCATATTACTAATCAAAGATTACGTTTTGATATATATACGGTAGGAAATTTACAAAGTATATTTATAGAAAATGTCTTTACTTACTATCCTAATGATTTTTGGCATAAAAGAAAAATCGATAATTTTGACCCATACGATGTATTGTTGGCTATTGCTACAAATATACCCATGCTACTTATGACTGGTTTTGTGATCCAGAGTCACATATAAATAAATACATATATAAAGGCAATATACAGGCATATCGCAGAAGCTACAAGTATGATATTGAGTTTATACAACATTTTGACAGCACAAGCATGTAAATACCTGAGAAACAACAACGGAATGTCTTTAAAAACAATCTTTTGTGCAGAACTACTTCCACCACAGTTTTAAATCTCAGTTTGACAGTTGAACAGCTGAGCCCAAGCCTCTGTTACTAATTCGAAAACGTCACTTTAGCAGTAGAAATGAAGGGATGTTGAGTTGCTTCATCGAAAACTTAATGTATTACTGTATTAAAAGCTCACTGTGTAGAGGGTTTGCACTTACGGCACGGTTTTGTCAGTTACCCGGATGCGCGATCATATTGGAGATACTCGGATTTAAACAACAGCATTGATTGCACTGTTTAATGTACTACTGAATACGTTCTGCTAATTTATGCTAAACCATGGAAAAACGTGTGGAAGCTGCTAAATCGTATAGAGAAGGACTTGGGAAGCAGGAAAGGGCACAATATTTTGACAAACTAAAATTAATAGGTGGTAAAGATGCGTACAAATAGTATTATTGGCTTAATATTTCACCTACCTGACCGGACAGAAGAAGAACAAACACAAATGTTGTCAAGATTCTTGCTCTTGAAATCCAGGTTCAGTTTGGCCAACCACAAACACCTTTTGTTCCTCAATTTTTTTGCACTCTTCTCCTTGATTTGATATAACTTTTGTAAGTCTGTATTACTCCAAATGTTTTTTCCAATGTGACCGATTAGTACAGCCCAAAAGATGACAATAACTGATCATTTTCAGCAGCAATAATCAGCAAAATATGCAAGTTTTGTTTGGTTCAGTGGCATTGTTTACATTCAGTGCCACCAATATGGTTGATTAATGGCGCGTTGTAAAAACAATTATGAGAGAGAGATGGACTGCACAAGTGTGATTACCTGCATCTGATACAGCATTCATTCTTCAGCTCAATATTATATTCACAATAAAACATTAGTTTGAATGTCCTCTGAGGAAAGCGATGTCTTTATCGAAGTATCCTTTCATCTGCTAAGGGTGACTTCCAAAGACAGTGCGTTTGTTGGCTACATCTTACAAGGTGTTGTTGAAAGTAAAAATAATTTCCTTGTTTACAGCCCCGTTTCAGTCTCTTTCAGTATAAAAGTCTTTACTGTTGACAAACTCATAAAAACAGTCTTGTGTCGCCATCCAACTAAAATTACCATTATAATACACACACCATTTCCCAATACTAAATGCTAGAATTAAATGCTGCTATAGTTTATTTAAAATATTATATATTAAATAATGATATTTAATAAACAACAGCCATCATAAAAGACGCTATGCAACTCAGTCAAAAGTACAAAGACAGCGCTCTGATATAAAGCATTAAATTTACATAAAATATAACAAGATTTTGCCCTCAGCCAAATCTGTTTGCTTTGGAACAGATAATAGATTAATGAGACCAAATACTGTCTGTTAGATTTATCCAAAACGATTATATCTCATATTTAACCACTATAGAGACATCAGAGCCAACTGCAAATTCCAGACAAACTAGTCAAGGTAAGGTTGCTCTCGGTGAGTTTATGAGCACTGAACCAATAAGATTCGAGGACCAGAAAGAACTGTTGTATATGTAAATAATATATGTGTTATTTGTATATGAGTAAGGTTTGCAGATCTAAACAAATTAAACACCTGGACATTCACCTGCCTAAATGAAAATTTTACATTTAAGCAGATGATTTTATCATAAGGGATTCACTAAAGAGGAGCAAAAACAGTTTGTCAAAGATCCAGCAATCACTTAATCTAACAAAAAAAAAAAAAAAAAAAAAAAAACTAACAAACATCTTCTAACAAAAAAAGTATTGACATATTGAATGTAAGACAAAATGACTTTGATTCTGTTGATAAGTGTTTAAATGAAATTAAATGAACTTCACAAAACAGTACATGTTCAGTACTATGTCACTGTTCTTATGTAATTTTACTGTAGCCTGTAGCTGTAATGGAAAATGTAACTTTGTGCAATGGCCCAAGAATATATTTAACACATTCTGTGAAGGAGATATCTATATTCTGTCACAACACATATGAAAAATCCTGAGAGAGCAGCTCATTCTGTATGTGGAAATCACAGGAAAGAGACTTTACGTTGTTGCCTGGCATCTCTTTTTCCTTTCATTTTCCTAAATTTGTGTTACATGCTTTAATCATCTGTGTAATGAAAAACAAATTGGTTTGGCACAGCTCAGGGCTGTACACTAACATTTGCTTAGGAGCGCTCGTGCCCTCAGGGCCACAGTCGGATTTCCTTTTTTTTTTTTAAAGACTGCAATGCTAATGTGTGACAATACAACATATGCACAAGCAAACACTGAAAACTAGTAGTACTTCAACAATTTAGAAACCAAGTACAAAAGAAAGTCCTGAAATGGTTGCAAACATTTGGCCGCTTTAAAAAAGCAGCAAAATGCAGTGTAATTTGAATGTAAGGTGTTTACATTTTGATAGTATTATATGTTAGCAAATTTTGGCCAGATGTCACTGAATGCATTTTCACATTCGCACACAGCAATTTCCACACACAAATACCTGCGCCGTAGAGCCCTGCGGCGTGTGTAATGTGCAGAGGTCTGTAGTGCCAAAGGCAGATCAGCGCTGTGTAAAAAATGATGACATTGGTAGCAACACTCCAGAGGTGTTTGCACGCATTTCCTGCTGTGGCCTGAAATATGAGGCCTTTACCTCATTTTTTGTTATTAAGAATTCACCACCAGAGGCTAGAAAATATCCTCTTGGAGTCAGAACGATTGTTCATTAATTATACGGACGTGCGTGGACTTTCTTGCCATCCAGTTGCATCACACGTAGAAAAACATTCCCATAAAACGGCTCCAAATTAAACCGTTAGAGTAGTTTAGCAGTACTCAGTTCCTCCCGGCCACAGCCATTGTGTGTAATTTACTGTGTTAATGACGTGAATATCTTACACGGTCTGTTTTGTAGAATTAGGCTTTAAAAATAAAGTGGAGAATGTCGTTCTTTTAAAGCTGTGGTGATTGCATGTCATTACTCAGCAGTAATTTATCTGCATAATTGGTGTAGACGCAGAGGCCGCGCGGAGCGGATCTGCTGTCGGGGTAGTAACAGCTGGTCAGGAGACCTGGTGTACTGGTGGCTTTCATTTCCAGGCCAGTGTTAAGTTGTCAGCTTTTAGTTGGAACCGTGCCAGTGAAAGTCAATGAAGACGCCTCTAATCAGAGGAGGAAAACACGGCCGCTCTGGAAAATAAGGCCATGAAATCAACTTGGCAACCATGCTAGACGTGGTATTAATGATGTTGAGTTCTGAAAAGAACTTTGAGAAGTGTTTATTAATTATTAATCTGTATGTATATATTTTTGTGTGTGTGTGTGTGTGTGTGTGTGTGTGTGTGTGTGTGTGTGTGAGAGAGAGAAATATAAGTGTACATATGTTTAGTTAATTTAGAATGTAATATATAAATAGATAATATAGATATTTATTAAATAAGATAAATATTTGATAGATAGATAGATAGATAGATATTAGTAAATATTATTCACATTTTAAATAACTGTTTTCTGTCTAGCTATCTATCTTTTTATATATATATATATATATATATATATATATATATATATATATATATATATATATATATATATATATATATACACTGTGTGCAGAATTATTAGGCATGTTGATATTCTGGTCATATTTTTTTTCCAAACACATTTTACCAATTCCAAACCACATCAGTCTTAGTAACTACTGTTAATTTTGTATTTAATCATTTATATGTGATGTATAATTGTCCGTGAAGGCTGGAAGTGAAAAACTCCTTATATTCAGGTGTGCAGGATTATTAGGCATGTTTTCGTTTACAGCTAAAATGAGCCAAAAAAGATATTTAACCCAGACTGAAAAGTCCAAATTATTAAATGCCCATGAGAAGAATGCAATACTAATGCATTACAAGAATTTGCAAAGTTAAGGCTTGACCATTGGACAGAGAAATGCTTGTTGAGTCTGCATGGTCAGAAAAAACAGGTGGAGAAGAAAAGATGCATGTTAACTGCAAAAGAATTAGGAATTAAGGTGAAGAATTAGGTGTGACACCATCAGGAACCGTTTAGTCTCCAGCGCCACCATTTTCCAGAACTGCAACCTACCTGGAGTCTTCAGAAGTGCAATGTGTCAGGTTCTCAGAGACTTTGCTTGGTAAAAAATCTAAAAAATGCCCCTTACTTAATAAGAATAACAAGCTGACGTGTTGTGAAATACATGAAGACAGTTTTTTTATATGCTTTAGAGACAGATAAGTTGAGAGTGACTCTTGAAGGACAAGCATCACATCCTCTTGTGCCTCTGATTCAAGAATTTATCTTCCAAAATCTGGCAGTAAGTTTTGGGAGTTCATGTTTAGTCTCTTATCCTGAAAAGTCTGACTTGCAGAGATGGACTAAAATGAACTCCCAAAACTTACTGCCAGATTTTAGAAGATAAATTCTTGAATCAGAGGTACAAGAGGATGTGATGCTTGTCCTTCAAGAGTCACTCTCAACTTATCTGTCTCTAAAGCATATAAAAAAACTGTCTTCATGTATTTCACAAGACGTCAGCTTGTTATTCTTATTACGTCAGGGGCATTTTTTAGATTTTTTACCAAGCAAAGTCTCTGAGAACCTGACACATTGTACTTCTGAAGACTCCAGGTAGGTTGCAGTTCTGGAAAATGGTGGCGCTGGAGAACTGGAAACGGTTCCTGATGGTGTCACACCTAATTCTTCACCTTAATTCCTAATTCTTTTGCAGTTAACATGCATCTTTTCTTCTCCACCTGTTTTTTCTGACCATGCAGACTCAACAAGCATTTCACTGTCCAATGGTCAAGCCTTAACTTTGCAAATTCTTGTAATGCATTAGTATTGCATTCTTCTCATGGGCATTTAATAATTTGGACTTTTCAGTCTGGGTTAAATCTCTTTTTTGGCTCATTTTAGCTGTAAACGAAAACATGCCTAATAATTCTGCACACCTGAATATAAGGAGTTTTTCACTTCCAGCCTTCACGGACAATTATATATCACATATAAATGATTAAACACAAAATTAACAGTAGTTATTAAGACTGATGTGGTTTGGAATTGGTAAAATGTGTTTGGAAAAAAAATATGACCAGAATATCAACATGCCTAATAATTCTGCACACAGTGTGTATATATATATATATATATATATATATATATATATATATATATATATATATATATATATATATATATATATATATATATATATATATATATATATATATATATATATGAATAAGATAGATAAGATAAATATTAAGATTTAATACATTTATTTATTAGTAAATATTTTATTTAAAATGGCTATATATGGTGTGTGTGTATGTATATATGTATATATGTATATATATATATATATATATATATATATATATATATATATATATATATATATATATATATATATATATATATATATATATATATATATATATATATATATATGTATGTATATATATATGTATGTATATATATATGTATGTATATATATATGTATGTATATATATATATATGTATATATATATATATGTATATATATATATATATATATATATATATATATATATATACACACATTTTTTATTTATATACATTTACTTGTATTTATATAATTCAGAAGCTGATGTAGAAATATATATTAAATAGAATTAAATATGATAAATATTAGTAATTTATTAGTAAATATTGTTCAAATTTTAAATAACTATTTTCTGTTTTAATACATTTATATCAATATATTTTATATTATATTTTACATTTAAAAAATGTTTTCAATCGATTTAATTCTGAAGTAAATATAGATATATATCTCATATTATTAAATAAGATAAATATTACTACTTTATTAGTAAGGATACTTTTTTTAATTTTAATCTATTTATAGA